>NC_136057.1:1772991156-1773008656 GCF_964261635.1 Lissotriton helveticus
TCCCGGACCCCATCCAGGGCTTCCTGCCACGCGGCAGGCCCAGGGACCGACCCGGGGCTGGGGCGGCATCCTGGCCCGTCCAGCTGCCGGCTGAGGACCGCTAGGCCGTGAGGGGTGCCTGAGTACCTTGTCCCTAGTAATCCGGAGGAAGGCTACCCCTCTTTCTGGGAGGGGCGACCAGATGGCCGGGACCGAAATGTCGCTAATCTGCCTGCCCCGAGCCTCCGGGCCTGCAGGGCTCGGGAGCTGCAGGGCTCCTGGGCTGAAGGGCTCGGGAGCTGCAGGGCTCCGGGGCTGCAGGGCTCCGGGGGCTGCGGGGCTCCGGGGGCTGCAGGGCTCCGGGGCTGCAGGGCTCTGGGGCTGCAGGGCTCTGGGGCTGCGGGGATCCGGGGTTCCAGGGCCCAGGACCCATGGAGCCCGTCCCGGGTACTCTGCCACGCTGCCGGCCGGAGAAGGGAGCCCCGGACGCCTGGGAGGTGTTGCCTGGAAACACAGCCCATCTGGTCCCCGGCAGGGAACCACCAGCCCCGGGAGGGTGTCCGGGCATACCCTTGCCCCTACTAATCCGGGGGAGAATTACCCCCTGTCTTGTAATCCGTGCACACAAGGTGAGAGAGGGGACCCAGGGCGCAAAAGTGACCGACCTCCTGGAGCCCTGCCTGGGATCTGGGAGGTGAATGGCACCTCATCGGGACTTCCAGGGAAGCCCGGCCATCTGGTCGCCCCATAGGAAAGCATCGCGGGCGACCAGATGGCCGCAGGGAGAGGGGCGACCAGATGGCCGGGGCTGAAATGACGCCAATCTGCCTGCCCCGAGTTTCCGCGGGAGGGCTCACGCCTGCCCTTGCAGGGCTCAGGGCTGCAGGGCTCCAGGGCTCCAGGGCTCAGGGACTGCAGGGCTCGGGGACTGCAGGGCTCCAGGGCTGCAGGGCTGCAGGGCTCCAGGGACTGCAGGGCTCTGGGGCTGCAGGGCTCCGGGGACTGCAGGGCTCCTGGGCTCCGGGGACTGCAGGGCTCCGGGGCTGCAGGGCTCTGGGGCTCCAGGGCTCGGGGACTGCAGGGCTCGGGGACTGCAGGGCTCCAGGGCTGCAGGGACTGCAGGGCTCTGGGGCTGCAGGGCTCCGGGGACTGCAGGGCTCCGGGGCTCCGGGGACTGCAGGGCTCCGGGGCTGCAGGGCTCTGGGGCTCCAGGGCTCGGGGACTGCAGGGCTCGGGGACTGCAGGGCTCCAGGGCTGCAGGGCTCTGGGGCTGCAGGGCTCCGGGGACTGCAGGGCTCCGGGGACTGCAGGGCTCCGGGGCTGCAGGGCTCTGGGGCTGCAGGGCTCTGGGGCTCCAGGGCTCGGGGACTGCAGGGCTCCAGGGCTGCAGGGGTGTAGGGCTCCGGGGCTTCAGGGCTCTGGGGCTCCAGGGCTCGGGGAGTGCAGGGCTCTGGTGCTGCAGGGCTCTGGGGCTGCAGGGCTCGGGGACTGCAGGGCTCCTGGGGCTGCAGGGCTCCAGGGGGCTGCAGGGCTCCGGGGACTGCAGGGCTCCGGGGCTGCAGGGCTCAGGGGCTGCAGGGCTCCAGGGGCTGCAGGGCTCCGGGGTCTGCAGGGCTCTGGGGCTGCGGGGCTCCGGGGCTACAGGCCTCCCCGGGCCCTGGTGGACCCTCCGTCCCCGGCGCCCGGACCGGCTTGCAGGACAGAGGGCTTTCTGCACACCAGGGCCCGCCGGAGGGAACTCGAGCCCCGGGCCCGGGCCCGGTCCCGGCTTCCGAACCCTAGGCCAGGCCGGGGAGTGCCTTCCACTGGGCCCCGATGGACTCTCCGTCCCGGGCACCCCGGACCCCCCCCCCCCGACCGGCTTGCAGGACGGAGGGTTAGTCCCGCACCACCGGGCCCTGCCAGACGGGGCTCGAGCCCCAGGCCCGCCCCCGGTCCCATTCCGGGTTTCCGAACCCTAGGCCAGGCCGGGGAGAGCCTCCCCTGGGCCCCGGTGGACCCTCCGTCCCAGGCGGCTTGCAGGACTGAGGGATATTCTCGCACCACCGGGCCCTGCGGGACGGGGCTCAAGCCTCAGGCCCGGTCCCGGTCCCAGTCCCGGCTACCGTACCCTAGGCCAGGCCGGGGAGAGCCTCCCAGGGGCCCCGGTGGACCCCTGTCCCCAGCACCCGGACCCTCGGCCGGAACCGAGGAGGGTTAAGCCCAGGCCACGTCCTCTTCCTCCCCGACGGCCTGCCCGGGGAGCCCATTTTCCTCGACTATTAAGCCCCCACGTAGTGGGGGCTTACAGAACTTTGGGGAAGGACAAAAGTTGGAGTTAGCCTGGCCGCCAGCCCGCGGGGCCATCTGGTCACCCGGCCCGCAGGGCCATCTGGTCGCCCGGCACGCAGGGTCATCTGGTCGCCCGGCCCGCAGGGCCATCTGGTCGCACAGCCAGGCAACCAGATGTCCCGGGGCAACCCAGTGCCTGGACGGCCTGGGAGGGTGCCGTACCCAGTCTCCCTTGCAGTCCAGCCAGCGAGGGTGGCCGGGCGCTCCGATGCGGCCCTTTGGGATGCTCCTTCCCCGGGGCTGCCGCTGCTCGCCTCCCTGCTTCGGCTTGCCCGGGAGCAGCAGCGGGAAGGGGAGGCCCGGATGGCCTGAGCCATCTGGTCACCCTGCTGACCTGCAAGGGACGGTGGCCCCCATCCCCGCACCCCGGTGGGGCAGGGACGGGAGGGGGAGGCCCCTGTGCTGGAGGGCACGTGGTGGAGGCGGCCTCCCATGGGCCCGTGTTACCCCCTCCACGTCCCTCCCGCTGGCCCGGCGGCAGAGGGACCCACCCCTGGGTGTGGTGGAGGAGGGCGTCCGTGGGCGCCCACGCACGGAGAGAGACAAGAGCTTGGCTCAGAGGATGACTTTCAATAGATCGCAGCGAGGTAGCTGCTCTGCTACTTACGAAACCCTGACCCAGAATCAGGTCGTCTACGAATGATTTAGCACCGGGTGCCCCACGAACATGCGGTGCACTAAGGGCGATGGAGGTGGCCCCCTTCCGTCCGCGCTCCGGTCCCCAAGCGAGCGGCTCTACGCACCTGCCCCCCGAGAGAGGCCGGCTATCCCAAGCCAACCGAGGTTCCACGGCACTGCGGTATCGTTGCGGTTTACGGGGGAGTCTGACTTAGAGGCATTCAGTCATAATCCCACAGATTGTAGCTTCGACCCATTGGCTCCTCAGCCAAGCACATTAAGTATGGGCGTAAAATCCGTTCCGCTCGCGGAATTTGCGGATTTTTGGCAAATTCGCAATCCGAAAACTCTCGCGAATTTGCCAAAAATTCGCAAATTCGTGCGAAGCGGATTTTTTTGCTTGGTCGCGCTTGACAAATACAATATTATACAATTTTGCGGCGCGCGGCGTTCACTTACCGTCATTCAGCGTTTGAAGAGTTGTTTTTCTCCATGTTTACGTGTACTGCGCCATTTTTGATCTTGCTGCGGGATCCCGCGGGAGTTTGTCGACCGCGATTACTTCATCGCGGCTTGCCACCTTGCACAGCGAGAGTTTGTCAACGCGAGTACGTCATAAAGGCCCGTGATCACGCATCGCGGGAGTAAACACTTGCGAACACATAGATGCGGCGGGCAGCGACAATCTCGCAATTGCGAGATTGCAAAATTTGCAATTTCGCACAAGAAATCCACCAGCAGGCAGCATAAACCTTGAAAATGATGATTTTTATCAGAATAACTCCTCAGGTTGACATTTGCCTGCACTTTTTTTTGCAAGGAGTCCATTTTGGGGGGGGGAGTGGGAGGAAGGAAGTGCCCCACAGTCTCCAACTTCCTGTTCCTGTCCAGCAGGCTCCTCCCAGTGCTTTGTTCATGTCCTGGTCACTTTGATTTGGATCTTGACCTGGAAGGATTACTTTTTGTGGATGCTGCTGGATATTTGGATTTGAGGCCTTTTTGACTTTCTTTGGATCACTTTTGGATTAAAAATTTCACAAGTAAGTTGATGTTGTTTGTTTGGGGCATTACAGTTGCTGCAACTACAATTTTGGAACTTTTTCAGAACATTAAATAAAATATATTGTGGGTAGCCACAGTATCCAGTAGGACCAGGGTTAGTTATGGGTGCATGATGCAACTGTTTTGTGGAATTTCAACATCATTTAGGGCATGGATGGCATTGGATTGTGGTGATTTTTGTGTGTTTTTCGATTTTTTTGGCTGTTGTTGGGGCCTTTTGCCCAGGGGTACTCAGTGGTGCATGGACTGCGTCTTTCTGTGGGGTGTCTTGAATGTAAACATCATGGAGGGCATGGATGCATTGGATTGTGATGATTTTTATGTGTTTTTCGATTTTTTGGCTGTTGTTGGGGCCTTTTGCCCAGGGGTACTCAGTGGTGCATGGACTGAGTTTTTCTGTGGGGTCTCTTTAATGTAAACATCATGGAGGGCATGGATGGAATTGGATTGTTGTGATTTTTGTGTGTTTTTCGACTTTTTGGGGTGGTGTTGGGGCCTGTCCATGTGGGTGGGGGCCATTTTGAGGCCCGGTCCAGGCAGGGCCTGGCCATGTGGGTGGGGGTCTAGGGGCCATTTTTAAGCCAGGCAGTGTGCTTTGTTGTGCCATAGGCCTGCACCCAGTCTGCCATGCTTTCATCCATTATGCCCAGGGGTACTCAGTGGTGCATGGACTGAGTCTTTCTGTGGGGTGTCTTGAATTTCAACTTGACTGAGGGCATGAATGGCATTGGATTGTGGTGATTTTTGTGTGTTTTTCGATTTTTTGGCTGTTGTTGGGTCTTTTGCCCAGGGGTACTCAGTGGTGCATTGACTGAGTCTTTCTGTGGGGTCTCTTTAATGTAAACATCATGGAGGGCATGGATGGCATTGGATTGTGGTGATTTTTGTGTGTTTTTAGATTTTTTGTGGTGTTGATGGGGCATGGCCGTGTGGGTGGGGGCCATTTTGAGGACTGGTACAGGCAGGGCCTGGCCATGTGGTGGGGGTCAAAGGGCCATTTTGAATCCAGGCAGTGTGCTTTGTGCCATAGGCCTGCATCCAATGTGCCTTGCTTTCATCCATTATGCCCAGGGGTACCCAGTGGTGCATGGGCCTAGTCTTTCTGTGGGGTCTCTTTAATGTAAACATCATGGAGGGCATGGATGGCATTGGATTGCGGTGATTTTTGTGTGTTTTTTTATTTTTTGGGGTGTTGCTGGGGCATGGCCATGTGGGTGGGGGCCATTTTGAGGACTGGTACAGGCAGGCCCTGGCCATGTGGGTGGGGGTCTAGGGGCCATTTTGAAGCCAGGCAGTGTGCTTTGTTGTGCCATAGGTCTGCACCCAGTCTGCCATGCTTTCATCCATTATGCCCAGGGGTACTCAGTGGTGCATGGACCGAGTCTTTCTGTGGGGTGTCTTGAATTTCAACATGACTGAGGGCATGGATGGCATTGGATTGTGGTGATTTTTGTGTGTTTTTCGATTTTTTGGCTGTTGTTGGGTCTTTTGCCCAGGGGTACTCAGTGGTGCATTGACTGAGTCTTTCTGTGGGGTCTCTTTAATGTAAACATCATGGAGGGCATGGATGGCATTGGATTGTGGTGATTTTTGTGTGTTTTTCGATTTTTTGTGGTGTTGATGGGGCATGGCCATGTGGGTGGGGGGCATTTTGAGGATTGGTACAGGCAGGGCCTGGCCATGTGGTGGGGGTCAAGGGGCCATTTTGAATCCAGGCAGTGTGCTTTGTTGTGCCATAGGCCTGCATTCAGTCTGCCATGCTTTTATCCATTATGCCCAGGGGTACTCAGTGGTGCATGGGCCTAGTATTTCTGTGGGGTCTCTTGAATGTAAACATCATTGAGGGCATGGATGGCATTGGATTGTGGTGATTTTTGTGTGTTTTTCGATTTTTTGTGGTGTTGATGGGGCATGGCCATGTGGGTGGGGGCCATTTTGAGGACTGGTACCGGCAGGGCCTGGCCATGTGGTGGGGGTCAAGGGGCCAGTTTGAATCCAGGCAGTGTGCTTTGTGCCATAGGCCTGCATCCAATGTGCCTTGCTTGCATCCATTATGCCCAGGGGTACCCAGTGGTGCATAGGCCTAGTCTTTCTGTGGGGTCTCTTTAATGTAAACATCATGGAGGGCATGGATGGCATTGGATTGCGGTGATTTTTGTGGTTTTTTATTTTTTGGGGTGTTGCTGGGGCATGGGCATGTGGGTGGGGGCCATTTTGAGGACTGGTACAGGCAGGCCCTGGCCATGTGGGTGGGGGTCTAGGGGCCATTTTGAAGCCAGGCAGTGTGCTTTGTTGTGCCATAGGCCTGCACCCAGTCTGCCATGCTTTCATCCATTATGCCAAGGGGTACTCAGTGGTGCCTGGACCGAGTCTTTCTGTGGGGTGTCTTGAATTTCAACATGATTGAGGGCATGGATGGCATTAGATTGTGGTGATTTTTGTGTGTTTTTTGATTTTTTGTGGTGTTGATGGGGCATGGCCATGTGGGTGAAGGCCATTTTGAGGACTGGTACAGGCAGGGCCTGGTCATGTGGTGGGGGTCAAGGGGCCATTTTGAATCCAGGCAGTGTGCTTTGTGCCATAGGACTGCATCTAATGTGCCTTTCTTTCATCCATTATGCCCAGGGGTACTCAGTGGTGCATGGACTGAGTCTTTCTGTGGGGTCTCTTTAATGTAAACATCATGGAGGGCATGGATGGCATTGGATTGTTATGATTTTTGTGTGTTTTTCGACTTTTTGGGGTGGTGTTGGGGCCTGGCCGTGTGGGTGGGGGCCATTTTGAGGCCTGGTCCAGGCAGGGCCATTTTGAAGCCAGGCAGTGTGCTTTGTTGTGCCATAGGCCTGCACCCAGTCTGCCATGCTTTCATCCATTATGCCCAGGGGTACTCTGTCAGTGGTGCATTTTATTGGTCTTTCCATTTTGGGGGGTGGGTATAATAAAAAATGCTTACTTGCAAACTATTAATTGAAGCGCTACATATGCAACATTTATTTAACTGATGTTCCTCTGGCTTCGTTTGCTTTTAGGTGCAGAAAGACGAATCATCAGCCTCATCGTTCCTCATCAGTGCCAGGAAGAAGTCCTACTGAGGTGTGTGCAGCACAACGTCACGTGTGGCCACAGACAACTCTGCAACTTGTGCAACTGCGGCCTGCTGTTCTGACATCTGAAGAAGATGGCCCCAAAAAAAGTTGCCCGTAGCTCCTCTAGCAAGAAAGTTGCCAGTAAGGAGCAGAAGAAGCAAGTGGCGCCACTTACCAAGGAGACTGGTGTGACGACCGCCACATTTTTTTGGGGAAAAAAAAGTATGCCTGCAGCAGCAGCGGGGTCTGCTGGGGACCAAGCTGGGAGCAGCACCTCCACTCCATTGGGCTCAGTGCCACCACCACCACGCCAACTTAGGTCCAAGCCCTTGAGTACTGCAGAGGCAGCCAGTATAGTTGTTCAACCACCATCGACCAGTGATGTTGGCTCATCGCAAGAAAGTAGAAGCATCCCTCAATCAACACAGGTTGTTGTAACTCATCTGACGAGTGTTCAACAACCACAGCCGCAACAACAACCACATGTGCAAGTACATGTGCAAGTACAAGCCCAAGTACATGTGGAAGGAGAGGCGGCGCAAGGAGAGGCGCAAGCAGAGGTGCATGGAGCGGCACAAGTGCCCACAATAGGTGTTCCTCCCGAAGTAGGGGCACATCAGGAAATCGACATTCAAGCCGAGGTATCATATGAGGAAGCCACTCCTCCTGATGATTCATTGTCTTCCAGATCCCTAGCAAGGAAAAGATCAAGGATGGTGTCTACGTCTTCTTCAAGCCCCCTTCCTTCTGATGATATGGATGAAAATTGGGAACCAACAGGCCTGTCTGAGAGTCAGGCACACCATGATCTGACAAAGGTAGCTAAGCGTAAAAGGAAGGTCCCCGAAAGTCTCAGAGTTATGGAGTGTGATGATGACGCTGAACAAGAAGTGGCGTATACTCCTGCTGAATGTGCTGATGAAGACTCTCACGACGACGACGCAGTCATCATAGATGTCACTCCAGCCTCAGCGGGAATGCAGCAAACAGACATTTTTACCCTATCCGAAATGCTTCTGAGCGTGATGCTGGCGACGTGTCAATGGGACCACCACCAATGCAGTTAACTAGTACACCACCACCTACAGCTTCATATTTTCTCGCCAGAAGGGACCTCCATCCACCTCGACATCCATTTCCTCAATTAGTGGTGCTGTAAGTGCACAACGTACAAAATTTCGGCAACACACATCCTCCACTTCATCTGGTATTAGCAGCATTCACAGTATCGCCTCCTAAGCCCCCCACAGACCTTTGAAGTCCGCAGTTTGGGACTCCTTTAGTGTTAGCCCAACAAGGGAAAACATAGCCATTTGTACCATTTGTAAGGTTCGAGTTAGTCTTGGTAAGCTTGGTACCAACTATGGTACCGGAGGCCAGAGAGGTCATCTTGAGAGACAGCACACTGTCAAATGGCATGCACACCTAAGGGAGATCAAGGTAGCCCGAATTGCAAGTCAACAAATTGTATCCGTTGATGTTTCATCTGCTGATGACGAGGAGGAAGAAGCGTCAAACATTTCTTCAAATACACCCTGTACCCCTGTCAGCAGCACACCCACTGGAAGATATATGAGCCAAACTAAGAGTGTGGGAGAGAGTGAGACACCAATGCGAAAAAGTTCATCATCACTGAGCGTAACTGGGTCGAAGAAGTCATCATCATCCCGTAAAATGGTCCAGCCCACCATTAGAAGCATGTTGTTTTCAGATGCGCCATTTGAACGCAACCACCCAACGGCGCGTCTGTATAACACTAAGCTGGCTAAAATGCTAGCGCTGGACCTTCTCCCTTTTTCTTTAGAGGAAGGGGTGGGTTTTCTTGAAATGGTGGCAACGCTCTGCCCTAAATGGAAGGTTCCTAGCCGGTTCTATTTTGCCAGAGTTGCGGTTCCAGCACTACATGAAGATGTGCTGGAGGTGATTGGGGCAGCTTTGCAGAAGAGTGCTGTTCACACTATACATCTGACAACAGACATGTGGACCAGTTGCGCAGCCACTGATTACATCTGCATCACTGCACACTGGGTCTCTTTTTCAGGGGTTAAAGCAAAGCTAAATGCAGGTGTTGACACGGACAAAGTTTATAAAGCTGCTCGGAAACATGCAACAATAGCCATGTTTGCCATGGAGAAAACTCATACAGGAGAAAACATTTTGCATGAGTTTAACACAAAGGTCTTTGAATGGCTGTCCCCAAGAAAACGCATGATTGGTTATGTTTCCACGGATAATGGCGCCAATGTAGTTAAGGCCATGGATAAGGGTAACTATTTCAGAGTGCCGTGTTTGGCGCACTGTATAAACCTGGTTGTTAAAAAATTCTTGAGTGAAGAAAGTCCAGTCTCCGAGTTACTGAAAACCTGCCGAAGAATGTGCACACATTTCAACCATTCTTTTAAGGCCCGGAAGCAGCTGAGGTGCCTGCAATATGAACGTAAAGTGCCAGTGAAAGCACTCATCCAGGAGGTGGCAACACGTTGGAACTCAACCTTCTACATGCTTGAGCGTCTGTATGAGCAGTATGCGGTAGTCGATCAGTATTTCTTTAAACTGGGTACACCTATGATAGACATGAGGATACAGGTGGAGCATTGGGAGCTAGTTAAAAGCCTGACAGACATGCTTCGTCCTTTTGAGGTCTTCACGCGTGCAGTCAGCAGGGAGGACTGTAATTTGGGAAAAGCTATCCCATTGTTGCGCATGCTAGAGCACCAACTGAAGGCGGTGTCTTTTACGTTTGAAAAAGATGGAAAGGAAGAAGCATTGGAGTTGGCGGAGAAGTTATTACAGCGCCTACTTCGCGATGAACGTCTTGAAAAGATCCAGACAGAACAGGATTACATTTCTGCTACTATTCTGGATCCACGGTACAAAAAGGCAGTGGCAGGCAGAGTATTCTTTCCTTTTGATGACGCAGATGTTACAAAGTACAAACATTGTCTAGCTGTGTCAGCCACTCGGTTTGAAAGAGAACGGCAGGAAATTGAAGGAAAAGGCAGTACATCAGCAGGCCATCCGCAGTCAAAAAAATCCACTTCTGCATCTGTGGCAGAAGTGAGTGATTTTCCCTCTCAGCCGTTAACAACACCAGCAACCGTATCATCTGCACCAGACATAACAGTAATATTGTGTGAAGAAGAGGATTGGCTAACTGAGCTTGGGTTTGCTTCTCAAATGGTCCCAGAAAAAAGTAAGCAAAGTGGAGAAACCCTGGAGAACCTTGAGTCGATGGTGCAGGCCTATCTGAATGACTAAACAGAGGTCCATCTTTCTCATGACCCATTGGCGTATTGGCATGGGAAAACAGATGTGTGGCCAGAGATCACCAACCTGGCTATAAATTACTTGTCTTGCCCACTCGCAAGCGTGTCTTTTGAACGTGTTTTCAGTGCTGCTGGTGGCATTGTAACTTCCAAAAGGACCCGCCTCTCGCCCAAAAATGTGGAGAGTTTAACAATGATCAAGATGAATCAGCACTTCATACCACCAGATTACAAAATACGAGAATGCACGCAGGAAGAAGACGAGGAGGATACCAACTTAGATGAGGGAAGTTCTTCCCTGTTAACTGACCTACACCCGTCTGAATTAGCAGAGTTTGAGGATGAGCTCTTCTTCCCTGACACCGAGCCCTGAAAATGAGTCAATGAATCACTAACTTTCTTTTTCGTCCTGATTCACTTTTATTCCTGTGTGTCTGTCTTTCTTTGTTTTGCAAAATCTATATAAAAAAAAACTTTAATCACCTAATCACAAAAACAAGCCCATCAGCAGAACTGTCTTCACTTATTTGCTTATTGATTTGAAGGTGCCGCAGTCTGCATTCCTCAGGTTCACAAGTTCACAAGAACATGCTCCTCTATCCTCCTCCTCCAGACTCCTATTTCCCTCAAAGCAGATGGCTGGATTACGCCCAATGAAGAAAGACTCTGCACTTGTGGGGGTGTTCTACTTCTTTGCGGGTGAGTTGACGGGTCCTGGGCATTGCTGTGAAGGTCTAATACCGGCTAAAAGTGGTTTGGAGAAAATCGGAGCAGAAAAAGCTTTTGCGCTTTTGATCACTGGCCTGTCTTTGGGGTGCTGTTTGGGGGCTTTTAGGTTGTTGGGGGTGGGTTTTGGGGTCTGTGAGCACTGCTGGCACATTCTAATGTTGATTGCATTTGTTTTACAGGAAATCCATGGTGGAAAAGGGGAGTTAGGGCCTAGCTGCAGAGCTCATTTGGACTGCATTCCAGGTAGGCCCACAGTTTCCTAAGTGTGGCTTTTCCCGGTTTTGCTTTTCTGCTTTTTGGGGGGGGGGGGTGAAACTTGTTTTTGCCCGGGTTCACGGGTCTGGGGGCCTTGCTTGAAAGGTGTAATACCGGCTAAAAGTGGTTTTGAGAAAATCGGAGAAGAAAACGTTTTTGCGATTTTGATCACTTGCCTGTCTTTGGGGTGCTGTTGGGGGGGCTTTTAGGTTGTTGGGGGTGGGTTTTGGGGTCTGTGAGCACTGCTGGCACATTCTAATGTTGATTGCATTTGTTTTACAGGAAATCCATGGTGGAAAAGGGGAGTTAGGGCCTAGCTGCAGAGCTCATTTGGACTGCATTCCAGGTAGGCCCACAGTTTCCTAAGTGTGGCTTTTCCCGGTTTTGCTTTTCGGCTTTTTGGGGGGGTGAAACTTGTTTTTACCCAGGTTCACGGGTCTGGGGGCCTTGGTTGGAAGGTGTAATACCGGCTAAAAGTGGTTTGGAGAAAATCGGAGCAGAAAAAGTTTTTGCGCTTTTGATCACTTGCCTGTCTTTGGGGTGCTGTTTGGGGGGCTTTTAGGTTGTTGGGGGTGAGTTTTGGGGTCTGTGAGCACTGCTGGCACATTCTAATGTTGATTGCATTTGTTTTACAGGAAATCCATGGTGGAAAAGGGGAGTTAGGGCCTAGTTGCAGAGCGCATTTGGCCTAAATTCCAGGTAGGCCCAAAGTTTTCTAAGTGTGACTTTTCCCGAGTTTTACCTTTTGGCTTGTTGTGGGTGTTAAACTTGTTTTCGCCCGGGTTGACAGTTCTGGGGCTATTGCTGGGAAGGTCTAATACCCGAAAGAAAGTGTTTTGGAGACAATCCCTGGGGAAAAAGTTTTTGCATTTTCTGAGATTTCGCTGACTCTACCGTTTTCGGGAGGCTGTTTGTGGGGGTTCCTGGTGTGTGTGGGGGGTTTGCGAGTCTTGGAGCAATGCTGGGTATGGATACTTTTGCTTGCTTGCAAGTGGTTTGAATACAATCCATGGTGGGTAAGGGGGGATTTGGGCCTACTTTACTTTCAAAGTACGTTTGGTCACCATTTTCTACTAGGCCTCTGACAGGTAGCAGTATTGCACGTTTTTGAGATCTGATTGGGGGTCTTCTACATTTTTGCGACTGGGTTTAGTGAGGGTGTGGGAGCACTGCTGGGACGGTCTAATTTTGTTCTAAAACACAGTTTACAGTACACCTAGCTTGAGGGGAAAGATCCGCTAAATTAATTCGCTCATACTTATTTATCCTTCAAAAGGAGTCTCAGACAGAGTATGCACTTTCAAAAATATTGTACTGTCTATTAGGAAACTCAAAGTGTGACTTTTTGCACTACACAGCGTACATACCTTATATTTATTTGTTAGTGGTGTTCTAATATCACTTCCTGTTTTTCCATCAATAATTACAGGCCGGGTTTCAGCCTGTGCAATGGGAAAAAAAGGATGAAGTCAGGCTTCACATTAGCGAGCCGCAATTCAGCATCCGCCAGGCAGGCAGTGGACAGGGTGTCTTCTGGTCACCAACATTGATGGACGGAGCGTCAGATGGAATGGAGGAGTCCCGCTAATAAGAGGAATGGTTGGATGCATGCAACTTACCAAATTCAACAGGACAACTACAACAACATACAGATACAGTATCCGTTCTTTTCGAATTATCTTTTAAGTAATGTTATTGCTGTGAACGTCTATGAGTGTGACTCTGCATTTCTTTGATCTCTGCTTCTAAATTCACCCCTACAGCCATTCTATAGGTTTTACTTCTGCTATTTTTTAAACCTAATTTAATGTAAGAAGTGTTTCTCTGAGTGCAGAGATAGGCAAGTGAAAAAGCATAATTATTACTGCAGCCCTGTACTGTCGCATTCTTTCATTCACGGTTGTCGAAAGTACTACTTACTTTTCAGTAACCATGCATGCAGTAGTGCATGCACTTCCTTTATGTCACTTAAAAGATTTATGGATAGCTTTGTACCCAAAGATTTGTTTATCTTCAATTATTGTTTGTCCATGCTGTGCTTTTTTTTTCTTCTCTCAACAAAACTTTCCCAAAAACCCCCATTCCCATCCATTTTCCAAACCCTAACCCTCTTCCCCCGGGCTGTGTGGTTTTGAATAATGTGTGAATAAATTACAGCAATTATTCCACACACTTGCTGGGGAGGATAAGGTCATAGCAACAGACTGGTGAAGGAATCCGAGGATATATTCTTACTCAGCTTGATACTGAGTCACTATTGGCAAATGAAAGCAGATTTTCATGTGCGCCATCAACTTGATTGGTCATCAAGAACATCCTCCTCCTAGACGTGGCAAATTATTACGCTGCTGTGTCCTTCACCTTCAGTACTATTTCTGTAGTAGTAGCCAATGTCAAAGAAA
The DNA here is from genome assembly GCF_964261635.1 of Lissotriton helveticus. NCBI lineage: Eukaryota > Metazoa > Chordata > Amphibia > Caudata > Salamandridae > Lissotriton > Lissotriton helveticus. Next base: position 1,773,004,885 of record NC_136057.1, read on the forward strand.
TTCAACGCAAGTGCTAGTTATGCTTTCAATACTTTACCATTTGTTAGGCTACATTGTGGCACTGTTCTAGTGTACTGTCACCTGCTATATTCTCTATCGTACCGTTCTAATGCTACGGTAAGGACAAACAAGGTTTCATTTTCTTTTTTTTCAGATGCTGCAACTGCCACTGTGTAACACCACAAATACCACCGCAATGATGACATTTCATCCGCCCAGGATTGCCAACCTTAATCGCCATTTTCCATGCAGCCAGCCCTGTGCCTAGCCCTATTTCCAAACATAAATTACAGGTAAGATAAGTGTTTGGGGGGAGGTAGTATAATGGACTATTAGGAGAGACGAGAGACTGACGGTCCTAGGACTATTGAATTCACTTACTCTGTGACAGGCACTTAGTTTTGAAAACATTTGGCCAATTATTAGTACTTACACAACTTGAATCAAGATGCCACTTAAGTTTCAGGAAAACAAACTTAAACCCCCACCCACCAGCCTCAAAAGCAGTAAAAAACACGTATGCTAAGATAAATTTTAAAGTATATTTATATATCCCTAACATAAATAATCTCCCGCAAGACCCAACCCACCCCCCTCCCGAACCCCAACGAATGTCCGTGAAAACTAAGTCCAAAAAAATAGAAAACCCAACTCCCAATTCCCACCCCCCAGAAGTCTTTAAAAAAGGGGCAAGGGACAGTCTCTTCCTACTGCTGGCTTGCTGTTGACTTTTCGGGCCAGGTCGGCATGCTCCTTGCGGAGGGTCTCGAGCAGGGTTTTGGTATTGAGGAGCTCCTGCTCGAGGTAGGACACCCTAAGTGAAAGGCGGTGCACGCGTGTCTTGCACCTGCTGTGGGGGGCAGCTGATTTCTTTGCTGCTCGGCGGTGGCGGGTGGCTGCGGTACCCCGGCTCCGTACCGCTGGAGACCTGCTGCGCTGACTGGCTGACCAGGGAGCGCGGAGGAGGATGCAGGTGTCGCCGTGGATGTTGTCAACGTACTCTGCGTGTCCCCCTCCTCCTGGGCCACCAGCCACCGATATTAGGCGACAGTGGCCTCCAGCCTCCGTTGCCGGGCCCTTTTAGCCAGCTCCTTCCGTGTTGTTTTGGAAGGAGCATCTATATGAAGAAAGAAAGACATAGTCTGTAACCAATGCTCTTTAAGATTAACACAAAATGATTCAGCAGATAGTTGTGTCACAGTAGAACTAGCAACTTGCAAGCGCAGTACATAACTATTGTGGCCAGTATCTATCTAACCTCCCACTTCTTCATCCTTGCTCTAACATTAGTGGAAGGAATCAATTCTACGAGTACTATGGACTCACTCCATTAGAGTCGACTATGACAGTACACCAGTCTTATTCTTCTTCTTCTCTCTTGTTTAGCAAAATTGGTACGTTAACTTCTGCAAGCCGGCATGATGCCAGCGCAGTCAACTTGTACCCGAGAAAACCAAACGCCCGCCATGATGAGTGAGACAGACTTGCGTTACTGTACCAGTCCAGTACATGCAGGTGGCGATGCTCTTACTTTTCTATTACGGGTGGCACTGAGAATACTCTGTTACAAGGGCTACTGCTTAATTAATTTAACTTTCACCCTACAGTGCCAATGAATACTAGAAAAGGAAAATGAAGAAGATAAATAATCTGATTATCTATCACTGCACATGGTATGTATTTGCTTACATATGGGATGACTTTAGGTGCTTTGCTTTTTATTGAGTCAACAGTGATACATCCACACATGAATGACCGAGTTCCACTAAACTTATTAACGAAGGTAGTGAGTGGCCATTGTAATAGCCGGATATATGCTGTGCTTGCAATTCAAACTACTGCTACTATTCATGGTAGTATTCGGACAAAATTACAACTTCTTTTCCTTGCCTTTCCTACACTGGGACGGACGTGCGGGTGTGGTGTTACATGCTCTTCAAAGTAACACTTAGTTCATCCAGTGACCGTCTACTCTCTCTAGATACACATATGCTATCTAAGAGTCAGATAGTACCATGATCCAGGCATCCATCCATTCAAACTATATGTCAATCATTTTTCTTCATGTCTCTCATCTGGACAAACCTTACGTTTTCTCACAGGAAAACAACCTTTTCATTTTATTTGGGAAACCACAAGCCATACATCCGTGCTTGACTTGCATTTGAATTTCAACCAAAGCATATATTGCGCACACATACAGTTTCTGTTTCACCCACCCAGGCTGTTCTCCTTCACCCATCCTTGCTTCATCCTTCACCCAGCCATGCATCATATTCCTTCCCAGCCACCTCGGACATCAATCAAACACGTATCATTCTTCTTTGTCAGTCATCATTACTTTTAACTTGCTCGTCCTTCCACACTTACTTACACCCTTCTTTCGCTTTTCGTTCATCCCATCCATCAAGTTCATCTCAGGTCTGATTTGGATTCTCGAAAAAAAATTCACCGCTGAGCTTAAGTAAATTTAGAGGAGGCTACTACCTGGTTGATAAAAACTTTGTTCTAAATTTGAAAGTCTGCTTAACAGTATAGTAACTTAACTGTAGAACATATATACTGCACCCGTGCAGAGAGCACACTATGCAGTCTGCAATCTCAATAAGGAAGGAATATAAGAGCTTACCACTGCCAGCCACTACCGTGGCAACCCACACAGCAGTTTCGTCCGGCACTTGCTTTTGCAATTTGCAAGCATGAGTCCGTGCCTCTGACACTTCTGGACTCTGACTCCGTACTCTTGTTCTGCGTTGGATAATCATCATTGGGGATCAATCATCGATGAATTCGGGAGCTAAATGACTCTGCCACACTATCTAGTCAGTAAGGAGATTGGGGGTTCTTCAAAGTCTGATATCACTGAGGTATGTGGAAAGTCTACCTGCGCCTATTATAATTGATAAACAATGCACTATTTAGTGTCCATAGTTCTGTTTGTGCAGATTTGTCCCTGCAACAGTAGTAGTATGGATTGTCCTCCTATCCAAACCAAAAGTAAAGTAGTATCTTATTCTTTCTTGCTGGTCATTCACCTTTTTATTGTTGGTAATTGTCAAAGCATAAACATTTAGAAGACTTGAAAAGACATTATGGACAATCCCAGAGGACTGCACTAAGTGCATAGAGCTATTGCTGACTAGAATGGGAGTTTCGTTTAACACCTTTTGCCAAATGTGCAATCTTAATTAGCTACACAGACAGACTAATAAGAATAATCTAGTAATACCACAGGGAGTCATAATAGAGGCAGGATAAGAATTTAGATACAGTCTACAAGAAGATCAAAGATGATTTAAAAAAAATTGAATGAGAAATGTTAGGAAAAAATAGGTACTCTATATTAAATTTAAAACTTACCGGGGCCAGCAAAGGAGCCCTCGCCTGACCGATCCTGGCCTTGAACAGCAGCAGCAGCCGATAACCCCTCCTCCTCTGTCCTCTTGCCCCTGGGGGGAGCTGATGTACAACTTGAAAGAAAGAAAGACCCGAAAACATGGATGATTGTTGTCAACCAAATCAAACATTTCCAAAAAAACAATAACAAAATATTTTGGCGAAATAGCAAATAGACAACTATTCCACAGGATATATTGACCTATCTCATGTTAAAAAGGTTCGCCTAGGACTGGCAGGCAGCAGTCCGCAGCACGCGAAGTGACGGACAAACTCCATCATGATTGCAGATCAGCGACAACACTAAAAAGTTTCCTACTACATTAACCAGTCATTAAAATACTCAAACTATCAATCCACCACCACTATTTCTTCT